>NW_026112225.1:0-25000 GCF_024679095.1 Eriocheir sinensis
CACACACAAGGCACACACAGTGTTTAACGTTATCTCAATGCCAGCACACTATAAGCATCACATTCCCACACACACACACACACAGGCACACACAGTGTTTAACGTTATCTCAATGCCAGCACACTAGACGCATCACATTCCCCACACACACACACACACACAAGGCACACACAGTGTTTAACGTTATCTCCATGCCAGCACACTAGACGCATCACATTCCCCACACACACAAGGCACACACAAGGCACACACAGTGTTTAACGTTATCTCCATGCCAGCACACTAGACGCAGCACATTCCCCACACACACACACACACAAGGCACACACAGTGTTTAACGTTATCTCAATGCTAGCACACTAGACGCATCACATTCCCCACACACACACACACACACAAGGCACACACAGTGTTTAACGTTATCTCAATGCCAGCACACTAGACGCATCACATTCCCCACACACACACACACACACAAGGCACACACAGTGTTTAACGTTATCTCAGTGCCAGCACACTAGACGCATCACATTCCCCACACACACACACACAAGGCACACACAGTGTTTAACGTTATCTCGTAATGCCAGCACACTAGACGCGTCACATTCCCCCTCTACACACACAATAAGCGTAAATAAAGTTTAATGTTATCTCAATGCCAGCAACACTAGGACGACATATCTCCACACACACACACACACAAGGCACACACAGTAAGTTTAACGTTATCCTCAATGCCAGCAATACTAGACGCATCACATTCCCCAATAATAATAATACATATTAAGGCACACACAGTGTTTAATCGTTATCTCAATGCCAGCACACCAGATTTAATCACATATCTCCCCCCAATAATAATAATACAATAATAGTGTTTAACGTTATCCAATGCTAGCACACCAGACGTGCATCACATTCCCCACACACACACACACACAAGGCAGCACAATACAGTGCTTTAACGTTATCTCACAATGCTACACACCAGACGCATCACATTCCACACACACAAGGCACAATACAGTAAGCTTAACGTTATCTCAATGCCAGCACACTAGACGCACTACATTCCCCCACACACACACACACAAGGCACACATGCAAGTTTAACGTTATCCGACGCCAGCACACTAGACGCATCACATCTCCCCACACACACACACGTCAAGGCAATAATACAGTGTTTAACGTTATCCCAATGCTGCACACTACAGACGCATCACATTCCCCCACACACACACACACACACACAGTGTTTAACGGTACATCAATGCTAGCACACTAGACGCATCACATTCCCCACACACACACACACACAAGGCAATACTGCGTTTAACGTTATCTCAATGCCAGCGTTAACAGACGCATCACATTCCCACACACACACACATACAAGGCACAATACAGTGTTTAATGTTATCTTCAATGCCAGCACACTCAGACGCACTTCACATTCCCCACACACACACACACAAGGCACACACAGTGCTTCAACGTTATCAATGCCAGCACACTAGACGCGTCACATCTCACACACACACACACAAGGCACACACAGTGTTTAACGTTATCAATGCCAGCACACTCCAGACGCATCACATTCCCCACACACACACACAAGGCACACAGTGTTTAACGTTATCTCAATGCTAGCACACTTAGACGCACTGTTATTCCCCACACACATACACACAAGGCACACACAGTGTTTAACGTTATCTCAATGCCAGTACATTCAGATGCACTACACTCCCCACACACACACACATGTTGTAAGGCAATAACACAGTGTTTAACGTTATCTCAATGCTAGCAATAGACGCATCACACTCTCTACACACATACAAGGCACACAGTGTTTAACGTTATCTCAGCACACTAGGACGCATCACATTCCCCAATACACACACAAGCGGGGTAACACACAGTGTTTAACGTTATCTCAATGCCAGCACACTCAGACGCGCATCACATTCCCCCACACAATAATACGCGCTGCCAGGCACACACAGGTTAACGTTATCTCAATGCCAGCACACTAGACGCATCACATTCCCCACACACACACAATAATAAGGGGCACAATAGTGTTTAACGTTATCTCACTGCTAGCACACCAGGACGTACCACATTCCCCACACACACACACAAGGCACACACAGTGCTTAACGTTAATCTCAATGCCAGCACACCAGACGCATCACATTCCCCACACACACACACAAGGCACACAGGCTTTAACGTTATCTCAATGCTGTGCACACTAGACGCATCACATTCCCCACACACACAAGGTGCACACAGTAAGTTTTCTAACGTTATTTCAATGCCAGCACACTAGACGCATCACATCCCACACACACACATACACAAGGTGTAATAATAATAGTGTGTTTAACGTTATCTCAATGTTAAGTAATAATTAGACGCATCACATTCTAATAATAATATCAATAAGGCACAATAATAGTGTTTAATCGTTATCTTTAATGTTAAGTACTAGACGTACTCACATTCCCCACACACATTATTGGCTGTTAAGGTAATAATATGGAAGTTTAATGTTATCTCAATGCCAGCACACCTAGACGCATCACATTCCCCACACACACACACACAAGGTAATAATAATAGTGTTTAACGTTATCTCCAATGCTGTCAATCAGACGCATCATACATTCCCCACACACACACACACAAGGCACACACAGGCCGAACGTTATCTCAATGCCAGCACACCAGACGCATCATACCCCCACACACAATAATATTACAAGGTACACCAGTGCTTCTAACGTTATCTCAATGCCAGCACACTAGACGCATCACATCTCTACACACACACACACATTGGCAGCACACACAGTGTTTTAACGTTATCCAATGCCAGCACACCAGACGCGTCACATTCTTCACACACGGTCAATAAGGCACACAGTAGTTTTGAACGTTATCTCAATGCTGGCACACCAGACGCATCACATTCCACACAATAATACAAGGCACAATAATAGTGCTTCTAACGTTATCTCAATGTTAGCACACCAGACGCATCACATTCCCCACACACACAAGGCACACACACAGCTTAATCGTTATCTCAATGCTAGCACACCAGACGCACTTCACATTCCCCACACACACACACAAGGCACACACAGTGTTTAACGCTATCTCAATGCCAGCACACTAGACGCATCACATTCCCCACACACACACACATACAAGGTAATAATACAGTGTTTAACGTTATCTCAATGCCAGCACACTAGACGTGCATCACATTCCCCACACACACACACACAAAGGCACACACAGTGTTTAATCGTTATCTCAATGCCAGCACACTAGACGCATCATATCTCCCCACACATACACACAAGGCACACACAGTGTTTAACGTTATCTCAATGCCAGCACACCAGACGACCACATTCCACACACATAATATCATTGTTGCACACACAGGTTTAATCGTTATCCTCAATGCCACACACTCAGACGCATCACATTCCCCACACACACACACACACACATTGCTGGCACACACAGTGTTTAATGTTATCTCACTGCTAGCATACCAGACGCATCACATTCCCCCACACACAACATTGGGCACACACAGTGTTTAATGTTATTCCCATGCCAGCACACTAGACGCATCACATTCCCCACACACACACATACAAGGCACACAGTGTTTAATGCCATCTCAATGCCAGCACACTCAGACGCACCATTCCCCACACACACAAGCAAGGCACACACAGTGTTGAACAGCATCTCAATGCCACCAGACGCATCACATTCCCCACACACACACAAGGCAATTAACACAGTGTTTAACGTTATCTCTATCATAGCACACTAGGACGCATCACATTCCCCACACACACATTAATATTACAAGGCACACTAGTGTTTAACGTTATCTCAATGCCAGCACACCAGACGCACACATTCCCCACACACACACACACAAGGCACACACAGTGTTTAACGTTATCTCAATGCTAGCACACCAGACGCATCACATCTCCCCACACACACACACACAGCTGAAGGTACAGCCAGTGTTTAATGTTATCTCTCAACAAGCAGCACACCAGACGATCACATTCCCCACACACACACACACACAAGGCACACAGTGCTTCTAACGCTATCTCACCTGAAACACCAGACGCATCACACTCCCCACACACACACAAGGCACACATGCAGTGTTTAACGTTATCTCAATGCCAGCACTAGACGCATCACATTCCCCACACATTACACAAGGCACACACAGTGACACACGAGGTCGCAGTGTGATGTAGGGAACAACACGACGACTGTAGCTGAGATACAGTGCGTTTATCACGTTGAGCACAGCGGCGAGGCGTCACCTGACTTGGAGTGTTGAAATAGCGGAGGCGGAGCTGAGAGCAGGGATCGTAAAGTGTGAACACAAATACTCTCCTGGTAACAGTGGTACAGTTTCACTTCTAAGCAATGGCTGTCTCGTCAATACTGAATAGGCTTCTTTCACTCAACATCCATGAAAAAAAATAATATCTCACCTTGATGGATAACAAACAAAGAAAGAAAACACACGGGAGGCAGGCGACGTCTGCCTTACTTCCTCTCTTTTTTCCTTCGTCTTTTAGTCCTTCATTCAGTCTCCTTCTTTGCTCCGTCCTGTCTATGCCTGCACATGTTCTCTCCCTCTTCCAGGCCCAACACACTCTCTTCCTGTCCCACTGTTAGTCTGGGTCTCCCTGTCTACGGTCTAATACCTGCTCGTACATTCTTTTCTCTCAGTTTTCTATTCGCCTCTTCAGTCCCTCCTCATCTGTTAATATAATTCCATTTATTCTCGTCCTTTATCCGTTCAGATATTAACTCGTTACTCCTTCCAAATGTCTACATATTCCCCTCTCCCCCCCATCTCCTTCTCTCAGTCCACCAGTCAACAATCGTCAGTCATCAGTCAGTTAGTCATTGTTAGATAGTTAACCCGTAGTAGCAACGGTCCAAATTTGTACTTCACCTTGCAGCAGCGACAGGCCAAAATTTGTGCCATGATATAAACCTAAGATGATATATAGAATCTGATCAAATGTTTGATATATATATTAAGAAGTGGTTTGTGGAGGTGATTTTTTTCTTTTTCACTTGGAGGAACGCATTACAGCCTGATCCGCTGAACTCATCAGGTTAACCATTCACTATCATTCAGTTTGTCCGTTTGCCATTCATTCATCATCTTATTCAGTCAGTCAGTCATCAGTCATTTAGTCAGTCGAAGAACAATCTGTTTTTTTATTGCAATAACAGGACACGTCAGTCAGTCAAAGCAAATCAGTCATTCACTATACATTAGTTAGTCTTGTAGTCGATGTTACGTAGGTAGTCAGACTGCTAGTCAGTCAGTCAGTCAGTCAGTCATTTAGTCAGTCAGGCATTCAGTCAGTTATTTTCGTAGCCACACAGCCAGCGAGTCAGTCAGTCAGTCAGCCACCTACATCAGCATGGTCAGCTAGTCAAGATAAGTCAGTCAGTCAGTCAAGGCATTCAATCAGCCATTCTTAAACTAAGTCAGTCACTCCAGCAGGGAGCGCCATCAAATCCCGGAGTCTGCCTTACAAAAATCCCGTTTTCTATCGTGTGCCGGGGCGGGGCTAAGGCCAGCGTGACCTTGAGGGCGGCGCAGGGATGAATGATGGGCCTTTAAACTCTGCCATGCATGCCGGACCCGAGCCAGTCGCGGCGCCCTGAATCACGCGTCACCGGCTACTTCGGGGGTCATGTTGGTAAACCTTTCGGCGTCCAGGCACACACACTGGGCAAGGCTGTCGTGGAGTGTTGGGCGCGTCCAGGGGTAGTTTACGGCCCTGGCGGTAGTCTGACGAGGCCTCTGTGATGGGATCTTGAAAATACTCCGGAAAACTCGATTACTCGCCTTCGTGGCCTTGTAAACGTTTGTTGTGAGGTGGAAAGCGTTTTACAGTTACAGTTGCTATTGCGCTTGCAATATGAAGTTCTAGGTTTCTTTTATTGAGACGTATGATTCTTTTTGTTTCTCGGCGTAATCTTTGGAATTCAGTTCTGTCTTTCATTACTTGTAATCAAGTATTTGCGACGCGCTCGATTTTTATTCTTAATTTGGCGTTTGAGTTGATTGTTCCGCCACTTGGGCTTCCAGTTGGCTGCTGGTCGTCTTTTACGGAATGGTACGCATAAATTCACGGCTCTACTTAAAGTTTATGTGAATGTTTCCCAAGCTTTATTTATATCTGAGGCTGCAGAAATTTCGCTCCAGTCTGCATTCGCTACTAAATTTCTTAGTTTGTCAAAATCCGCACGTCGGTAATCAGGTATTCTTTCTTCACTCGTTTTCATGTTCTCTTTGATTTTTATTTTAAACGAAATCATTCGAAGATCGCTGTCGCTGAATTCTGTACCAACATTGAGATCATTAACTTGGCTTTCTTTAGTTGTGAGAACTAGATCGAGGATGTTATTTTCGTGAGTTGGTTTATCGATATGCTGATAAAGCGCACTTTCTAATAAGTTACTGTATAGATCAGACCCGAGTGTATATTTAACGTGTCTCCCCAACTCTTAAATGGTAAGTTAAAGTCTCCCATAATTACGGCTTCAAATTGATTACATGTTAGAAATTTGTTCGAACAGTTTTCTGTCTATTTGCATTGCTTGGTTTGGAGGTCTGTAAACAATGCCAATAACTAATTTACTCGAATGGTTTTTAATCTCTACGAAAACGGTGTCTATATTATTTATTCTTTCGACTTTGATAACACGTGGATTTAAATCAGCACGAATATATAAGACGACGCCACCACCAACTCTGTTTTCTCTGTCGCAAAAAAAATTCCGCAATAAAATCTCTGTTATTTGTATTTAACCATGACTCCGCGACGGCGATAATGTGGAAGTTTTCCGTTGCAGCAAGTTCCTCCAGGTCTGTGAATTTATTTCGAATGCTGCGGGCGTTTACATAACACGCGCTTATATGGTCATGGTGGGATTGGCTGGTGGTCCTTTGATTGTTTACGTGACGTTCTCTGTCGGGGCTCGCTGTTTTTTATGCTCTGAAAAGTGACACCTGCTCACTAAGAAGTCTTCCAAGTCTAGCCGCGTAATGAGAAGGGAGATGATGATGAGGAGGAGGAGGAGGAGGTGATGGAAGACGAAGAGGGATTAAAATAGTGTTACGAGAACAAAGATGAGGAATAAATGAAGGAGAAGAAGAAGGAAGAAGAAGCGATGGAGAAGAAAGAAGTGGAATAGGAGAAAAAAGAGGAACTAGAGGTGTGGACGGAGGAGTTGGAAGATAATGAGGAGGAGAAGGACGAGGAGGAGAAGGAGAATGAAAAATAGAAGAAAGTATAAGTGGACGAGGAATAAGAAGAGAAATGAGAGTTGTTGCAAAAGGAGAAAAAAATAACAGGCAGAAGAGGAAGAGGAGTAGAAGGTAGAAAACGAGGAAGAGAAGAACAAGGACTCAGCAATACACAAGAAAAATATGGAAAAAAAAATACGAATCAAAAATTGCAACACTTCAAACAAAAAGAAAAAAAGGAGAAAAAGGAAAAGGAAAAGTCATATATAAATTCATGGACAGTGATATTAGGTGGGGTAAGATTCACAGGAGCTTAGGTTCACAGGAGCTACCTTGTACAGGCCTACCAGCCTCTTGCAGACTCCTTCCGTTCTTTTTATGTTCTTATGTTATCTGCCACATCCCCACCCAGTCATACACTCTGTCTAGTTCATCCTGGATCTGAGCCGCTCCATTCAGCGCCTTCACCCGAAACTCGAAACCGGCTCACGATGACTCAACAGAACCGAGTGATCTGTTGTGATCTTGCAGGGAGGTGGCTATGATAACAACAACAACAACAACAACAACAACAGAATATCTAGATTGATAAGAAAGACAAGAAATGATAAGAAATGCTAAGAAACATGGTGCTAAGGCGGCCGTCACGGGTCACAGGCATGTCTGTGGCTCGCTTACTGAGCCTCAGCGGCCTCGCGCCTCCGCCACTCGGCGATCTCGTCGCGTATGTGTCTGTGGCATCGCAGTACGGCGTCCCTGTTGCCCTTGATGTGCAGGGTTCGCCTGACCCGCACGATGCTGACGCCGTGGCTCCGCCGCAGGTCCTCCAGCTGGCGGTCACAGGGTCCTGCGAGGCGGAGATGAATCTCTGCGCCACGGTGAGGCTGCAGGCGAGGGAAGCTGTGGCAGGGGGCGGCAGGGACGGTCACTGGTGAATGGACTTCGCCTCGAGAGGCTTCTCTGTGCAGTGGTGCTCCTCTTCTGCGGCACCGACATCAGAGGCTTCTCCTCTTGTGGCACCGACATCAGTGGCTTTTTCCTCCTCTGCGGCAGGAACATCAGAGGCTTCTTCCTTTTCTACGGCAGGAACATCAGAGGCTTCTTCCTCTCTTGTGGCACCGACATCAGAGGCTTCTTCCTCTGCAGCGGTAACATCAGAGGCTTCTTCCTCTTCAGCGGCACCGACATCAGAGGTTTCTTCCTTTTCACGGCGGTAACATCAGAGGCTTCTTCCTCTTCAGCGGCACCGACATCAGAGGTTTCTTCCTTTTCTACGGCGGTAACATCAGAGGCTTCTTCCTCTTCAGCGGCACCGACATTAGAGGCTTCTTCCTTTTCTACGGCGGTAACATCAGAGGCTTCTTCCTCCTCAGCGGCACCGACATTAGAGGTTTCTTCCTCCTCTGCGGCGGTAACATCAGAGGCTTCTTCCTCTTCAGCGGCACCGACATCAGAAGTTTCTTCCTCCTCTGCGGCGGTAACATCAGAGGCTTCTTCCTCTTCAGCGGCACCGACATCAGAAGTTTCTTCCTCCTCTGCGGCGGTAACATCAGAGGCTTCTTCCTCTTCAGCGGCAGGAACATCAGAGGTTTCTTCTTCCTCTGCGGCGGTAACATCAGAGGCTTCTTCCGCTTCAGCGGCAGGAACATCAGAGGTTTCTTCTTCCTCTGCGGCGGTAACATCAGAGACTTTCTCCTCTCCTTCGGCACCGACATCAGAGGCATCTTCATCCTCTGCGGCACCGACATCAGAGGCTTCTTTCTCTTCTGCGTCACCAGCATCAGAGGCTTCTTCTTCTTCCTCTTTCGTGGCAGAAACATTTGAGGCTTCCTCCTCTTCTGTTGCATCGACATCAGAGGCTTCCACAACCTCGTGCGCCGCCTCGCCAAAGTCTTTATCTTTCACCGTAAGCACCCTTTCCGGGAGATCCTTCCGTTCATTGTAGGTGTCATCGTCATTGTAAGTGTCATCGTCATTGTAAGTGTCATCGTCATGATCGTCCACCGCAAACACCTTTTCTAGGTAAACTTTCCATTCGTTGTAGGTGTCTTCATCATTGGGGGTGTTTCCTTCATCGTCTTCCACCGCAAACACCTTTTCTAGGTAAACTTTCCATTCGTTGTAGGTGTCTTCATCATTGGCGGTGTTTCCTTCAGTATACATGGCCTTCTTTCCCTTGTCGGGTTTCTGTTCCAGTGGCCATGTTGTGGGAAGGGCCTGGAACTGCTGACTGGCTTGCTGAGCCGACTTTGTCTTCATAGATGTACAAGTAAAAGCTGCCAGGTCGCCCTCCATCCAGCAGCGCCTCCAGGAACTCCTCCAGGCTAACGCGGGCCTTGCGAGTTGCACCGCGGCGGTACATACTTCAAATCTTGGTGGCTTCGCTTCTTGGTCTGGTTTCCCGCTACGCCACCGCCATCTTGGATCTCTGCGGCTTCGGCGTTTGGCTTCCCGCACCTGAAGAGGTACTCCAGGTCCAGCGGGGCAGTGACGGAGGTGGGGCCGGACGCCTCCAGGCGAAGGCGCAGCAGCCACCTTCCGCGAGCTGAGGGCCTGCCAGCACCCCTGACGCCGGCAAAGGTGATGGTCACCTTGTGGGGCCGCGCCTGTTGCTAGCGCCGCTGTCGGCAGCCAGCACGAGGTGCCGAGCACGGTGCGTCGGATGTTGTGCTTGCTGCAGGTTTTAGGAACATTCTGCTCACTAATTTTGTCTTCATTTGTATTGTAAATGTTTGACAAAAGTCATGGTGAACGAGGCGGCAGTTACAACAAAATAAGCTGGTGGCGGCCGCCGCCCCTTGCCCGGCAGAGCCTGCCTTCACTGCTGCCAAGGCTCAGTTTCCTGCATTGTGTGTGTGTGTGTGTGTGTGTGTGTGAGAGAGAGAGAGAGAGAGAGAGAGAGAGAGAGAGAGAGAGAGAGAGAGAGAGAGAGAGAGAGAGAGAGAGAGAGAGAGAGAGAGAGAGAGAGAGAGAGAGAGAGAGAGAGAGAGAGAGAGAGAGGAGGAGGAGGAACGAGAGAAACAAAAGAGAGGGAGAGGAGAGAGAGGAGGAGAGAGAGAGCGTGTTGGAGAGGAAACAAGGGGGAAGGAGGAGGAGGAGGAGGAGGAGAAGGGGACGTTGAGTGTTTGCTTGCTGACGAGGAGGAGGAGGAGGAGGAGGAGGAGGAGGAGGAGGGATGTCAAGTGTAAAAGGCGAGTAATTTGTGGCGCGAGGGGACAGAGAGGGGAGGAAAAGAGGAGGAAAAAGGAAAATTATATAGGAGGGTTAGAATTTGATGCGTGAAGGAGAGAGAAAGGAGGAGAGGGAGAGAATAGAGGAACAGGAAGAGAGTCATACGAGGAAAGAAGGAGAAGGAGGAATAACAGAGGAGATAGGAAACACAAGGGAAGAGGAGGGTAGAAGGAGGAAGGGAGGAGAGACGAACTAGTGAGAATGGGAGGGAGAATTGAAAAGGAAATGAGAGAGAGAGGAGAGAAAGGATGGAGGTAGAGATAATATAAGAGAATAAAGGGAGAGAAGGTTGAGGAGGAGGGAAATAATGATAAAGTAGAGGAAAACAGATGAGAGAGGAAAGGAATATGGAGAGAGAAAGAAGAGGAAAGAGAGAGGAAGTAAGGATAGGAATGGAAGAAAGAGGTAATAGGGGAAAAATTGAATGATCGATATTCTCTCCTCCTCCTCCTCCTCCTCCTCCTCCTCCTCCTTCTCCTCTTTCTCCTCTTCCTAGAAATGGAAATATGCTTTAGAAAGATGATGAAAAAGAAAAATGATAAAAAGGAAATAATGAAAAAGATAGACTAAAAGGGAAGAGGAGAATGGAGATGAAGACGGAGAGGAGGAGGAGGAGGAGGAGGAGGAGGATGTGATGAGGCGTGGCGTGAGAGTACTGCAATTAAGACGAGGTGTGAAGAGGAGGAGGAAGAGGAGGAGGAGGAGGAGGAGGAGGTGATAAATTTAAAAGGGGCGAATTTAAAAACGCAAAGAGGCGAGATAAAATCGAGCAAAGGGTCTTTCTAAAGGTACTCCAAACTTATTTTCTCTCTCTCTCTCTCTCTCTCTCTCTCTCTCTCTCTCTCTCTCTCTCTCTCTCTCTCTCTCTCTCTCTCTCTCTCTCTCTCTCTCTCTCTCTCTCTCTCATTCACACTTTACTTCCTTACCTTCCTCCTTTTCCCCTTTTCACTTCTCCCTCCCTCCCTTCTCTCTCTCTCTCTCTCTCTCTCTCTCTCCATAGCTCATTACGGCAGAACGGAGGGTTAGGAATACAGGCAGGAAGATAGATAGATAGATAGAAAGATAGATAGATAGAGATAATTATACAAAAGGAAGAGAGATAATTTAGCATCATTTCTTACCATTACGTCTGCTCCCCATCTCCATCAGTCACTCGTTCAGTCAGTCAGTTATTCAGTCTGTCAGTCAATCAATTAGTCAGGCTCAGTTTCCTGCATTGTGTGTTTGTATGTGTGTGTGTGTGTGAGAGAGAGAGAGAGAGAGAGAGAGAGAGAGAGAGAGAGAGAGAGAGAGAGAGAGAGAGAGAGAGAGAGGGGGGGGCGTGGTTCTACATACATATAAGCCATAAATTCTGAGTGCTCCCCATACACACTTGGGGATAAAAAAAAACAATGGTAAACACAATGAAATATAGAAACGACGCAGAGGCTTTTCTTTACGTCCGGAGCAAGAGGAGGAGGAGGAGGAGGAGGGAGTTATGTTAAAGTTGAAGAATATGTAGATTATGAAAAAAAAGAGAGAAACGAGGTAGACGATGAAAGGAAGAAGTTTATAATAAAAAAGAAGGAAGAATATGAAGAAGAGAAAGAAGGCGAAGAAGTTGAAAAAGAAGAAGAAGAAGAAGAAGAAGAAGAAGAAGAAGAAGAAGAAGAAGAAGAAGAAAAAGAAGAAGAAGAAGATGGGAGAGAAAAGTGGGAGAAAGACTATAAATTAAGAAAAAAAGTATAAAAAGAGAAAGGGATTGAACAGAACAAGAAGGAGAAGACAAGAAAGGAGGATACATAGGAAGTGAAGAAGACGTAAAGATGGGGAAAAAAAATAAAATAAAGAGAGTGAGGAAACCGATAAACAATAAGAAATAGAACAAAACGTATACATGAAGGAAACGAAGAAAAAGAAAAGAAAATAGAGAAAATACCAACAGAAGCAAGAGTAGCATAGGAAATAAGCAGAAAGCGAGGATGATGAAGAAGGAGAGAGAGAGAGAGAGAGAGAGAGAGAGAGAGAGAGAGAGAGAGAGAGAGAGAGAGAGAGAGAGAGAGAGAGAGAGAGAGAGAGAGAGAGAGAGAGAGAGAGAGAGAGAGAGAGAGAGAGAGAGAGAGAGAGAGAGAGAGAGAGGTGTCAATGGAGAGAGGAGGAGGAACGAGAGAAACAAAAGAGAGGGAGAGGAGAGAGAGAGAGGGAGGGAGAGAGAGAGTAGCGTGTTGGAGAGGAAACAAGGGGAAGGAGGAGGAGGAGGAGGAGGAGAAGGGGACGCTGAGTGTTTGCTTGCTGACGACGAGGAGGAGGAGGAGGAGGAGGAGGGATGTCGAGTGTAAAAGGCGAGTAATTTTGTGGCGCGAGGGGACAGAGAGGGGAGGAAAAGAGGGGAGGAAAAGAGGGAAGGAAAAAAGGGAAAAATTATATAGGAGGGTTAGAATTTGATGCGTGAAGGGAGAGAGAGAAAGGGAGGGAGAGGGAGAGAGAATGGAGGAACAGGGAAGAGAGTAATACGAGGAAAGAAGGGAGAAGGGAGGAATAACAGAGGGAGATAGGAAACACAAGGGAAGAGGAGGGTAGAATGGAGGAAGGGAGGAGAGACGAACTAGAGAGATTGGGAGGGAGAATTTAAAAGGAAATGAGAGGGAGAGGAGAGAAAAGGATGAAGGTAGAGATAATACAAGAGAATAAAGGGGAGAGAAGGGTTGAGGAGGAGGAGGGAAATAATGATAAAGTAGAGGAAAACAAATGAAAGAGGAAAGGAATATGGAGAGAAAGAAGAGGAAAGAGAGAGGAAGTAAGGATAGGAAAGGAAGAAAGAGGTAAGAGTGGAAAAATTGAATGATCTATATTCTCTCCTCCTCCTCCTCCTCCTCCTCCCCTCCTCCTCCTCCTCCTCCTCCCCTTCTCCTCTTTCTCCTCTTCCTTGAAAAGGAAATATGCTTTAGAAAGATGATGAAAAAGAAAAATGATATAAAGGAAATAACAAAAAGATAGACTAAAAGGGAAGAGGAGAATGGAGATGAAGACGGAGAGGAGGAGGAGGAGGAGGAGGAGGAGGAGGATGTGATGAGGCGTGGCGTGAGAGTACTGCAATTAAGACGAAGTGTGAAGAGGAGGAGGAGGAGGAGGAGGAGGAGGAGGAGGAGGTGATAAATTTATAAGGGGCGAATTTAAAAACGCAAAGAGGCGAGATAAAATCGAGCAAAGGGTCTTTCTTAAGGTACTCCAAACTTATTTTTTCTCTCTCTCTCTCTCTCTCTTTTTATTTTTTTTATTTACACAGACACTTGGTTTACATCAGGCCTAGTACCTATAACATTACATTATATGGCACTAGTTTGTAGGCTAAAGGGAACATAGTTGGTATCCCCATCTTAAAGCCTAACCTGTTCACAAATTGTTCAGCCACTGGTTCACAAACAGTTTATATTGTTGCCGGTGTGAACTGCTGAGGCAGCTGACCGGACGCAAGGAGACTGTACCATATATGCACGTAATTGTTTATACAATGCCTCTGGTAGTTAGACTTCAGGCATCGCTGCAACACCATAGCCGAGGGTGACGCCTCCTGACCGGTGTTGGCTGTCACCTCCTGCCTGGCTGGCGCAGCGTCCTCAGGTGCTCCACTCCCTCCTGCTGTATTTTGTACAGAGTGGTGAGGCCGGCCACGTCTCGCCGGTGTTGGAGGGTCTGCAGGGTCGGTAGGTGCTCCGGCGGTCGATCCGTGATGATCCTCCACGCCCTCTCCTGGATCTTGTCGAGGAGCGCGAGATGGGTACTGGCAGCTCCCCCCCACGTTAGGCACGAATACTCAAGGGAGGATCGGATTTGTGCCTTGTATAAGACCTCGCGCCCTCGACTGTCCATCAGCCAGGAGATTCTGCGTAGGGACGTCAGCTTCCGTGAGGCTGCCCTTGCCAGCTGCTGGATGTGCGTGCGGAAGGTCAGCCTGAGTCATATGTGAGGCCCAGCACCTCCACTTCCTCACGTGGCGTCAGCTTGAGTCCTCAAATTCAAGCTGAGATCCACAGGTGTCCTGGACACTACCAGCAGCTGAGTTTTGCTGGGGCAAACTTAACTTGCCACTTACTCCCCAATCTGCAATTCTGCCGGAGTGTGGCTCTTAGTTGGCGTGCTGCCTGGGCCTCTCCTCCTGGCTCTATTTTGTGAGTCAAAGTGATGTCATCGGCGAACGCTTTGGCACTAGGAACAAGATGGAGGAGGTCATTTATGTATATGTTCCATAGAAGTGGCCTGATGACGCTGCCTTGTGGCACGCCGGCGTGGATCCGTTGTGGGAGGACTTGTGCCCATTCAGGACCACTTGAAGGTGGCGTTCCTCTAAGTAATTTTCCATCAGGCACAGAAGCTTTCCTCCAATCCGGCTGCTCTCATTTTTCTAATAGGGCGGTGTGCCACACTCGGTCAAATGCGCCCTCAATGTCTAGTGCCAGAGCAGCAGTGGCTCTTCCTTGGTCCAGCTGTGAACTCCATTCGTTGGATAGTAGTAGGTGGAGATCGGCTGCTGACCGGTTTTTCCTGAAGCCGAACTCCCTGGCACTCAACAGATAGTGCCTATCCAGGTGTCTAGTGATCCGCTCAGCCACTATTCCTCCAACACTTTTGCCACTGCTGATAGGAGGGACACTGGCCTGTAGTTCCTCACGTCCGTTCGGTCGTTCTTCTTGCACAGGAACAACATGGCTAGTCTTCCACTTCTGCGGCCAGGTGGAGGTATGAAGGCATTGGTTGAACATCTTGGAGAGGGAAGAGCGAGTTCCTTGGCACACTGACGCAGGAGGCGGGGGCTGATATTGTCCGGGCCAACAGCCTTATCTGCGTCTAAGGCCTTCAGTGCCCGATACACCTCCACCTCCGTTGTTGAGAGGCTTGTCAACTTTTCTTTTGTAACTGAAGGGAGAGTCGGTGGCTCTTTTCTGGGTGAGGGACGGTCATTTTGGCAGCAAAAGTCTTGGCAAACAACTCTACTTTTTCTTTATTGTTCAGTGCCATGGTGCCATCCTCTCTTCTCAAGGTCGGAACTGTGCCTTCTTGCACCTCACCTTGATGTTCCTTAACCAGGTGCCACCACTGCTTGCTCCCTACCTGGCCTCCTTTTAGTTTGTTTTTTGTGGCAGTCACCCATTGGTCCTTAGCCCAGGCCTGGGCGTCTTGCATTTGGGCTGCTGCTTCCCTGTGCCTCCTCTTGTTGAAGGCAGTTGGGTTACGCTTATACGTTAGCCAAGCGCGGTGTTTGGCGTCTGATGCTGCACGACACCTCGGCCCGAACCACGGCTGGTCGGACGGCTTGGATCTGTGCTCGCGGTGTGGCACCCACCGGTGTTGCTCCTTGAGGACAGCTTCAGTGAACTGGTGCACCTGCTGCTCCACGCTGCCACTCAGAACCGCGTCCCAGTCCAGCTGTTGCAGGGCTGTGCGCAGCCTCCCCCAGTCAGTTGCCCCCCAGCGCCACAGAGTCCTTGTGGTGCTCTCCTCCCGGTGACGCTTGAATGCCACCTTGGCGAGAACGGCCACATGATCTGAGGTACCCACATAGCCCAGCGGGTGGCATTGCACAGTGTTTGGAGGGAGGTCAGTGACGACAGGATCCAGCGAGGATCCGGAGCTGTGTGGGGTTAAGTTAACATAGTTGTCCAAGTCGTACACTGCAAGTAAGTTGTCGAACTCCTTTGTGCTGTGCGCTGATTTAGGTCCCCTACTATAATAATGTTGTCACACTTATTTACAGTCATAATATTATCAATGTTATTTAATAAAAAGTTGAACACAGCTGGACCTTGTGCCGGAGGTCTGTAGCACCCACAACACAAAATGCCCGCGCCATTATTGTTTATTATTTTGAACAAGATTATTTCTAAGTTTTCAGGAATGTCATACTCTATAAGTTGTACACTCAGTGACTCCTTGTGGCACAACGCAACACCGCCTCCTTGTGATGATCGATCTTTTCTGTACCACTTAGAGTAACCTTTAATTCTAGCATAGTTTTCAGGCACTGTGTCATTTAGAAAAGTTTCACTCAGAAATACTACATCGGCATTATTTTTTATCACATACTGATGTGTGAGCTCACCAATGTTAGTATGGAATCCCCTTAAATTGGCAGATACTATTCTTATTTCACTATTACGCTGCCTGTGCGCCACTGAACTGTTCGTAGTAGGCATTTTGCTGGCCTAGAAACACAGGGGAGTGAGGAAAGTTGTTTTGTTGCAGCTGAAGAGGCACGTGCTGGGTCTGGGGGTTTGTCTGGGGAAGAGGATGGTGTTGGGTCTGGGGATAGGATTGGGGGCGGGTACTGGTAGGATTGGGGTTGTGATAGATGAAGGGGCTGAGGTGGGTGGTGGGGGAGGAAGTTGAGGGGGGGCTGTATCTGGTAGGAAGGCTTGAGTGGAAGTAGTGAATGGGAGTGGAAGGTGAGAGGGTTCTGGGGGCTTTGATTCACTTGAGGGTGTTGCCAGCCGCCTCGCAGAGCTGCCAGAGTCTCCTGGTTGCTTTGCCTTACGGCTGTTAAGAGAGCTTCCTGCCTCTCCTCTTCCCTTCTCACGCGGCAGGTTTGGGCCGTGTGATAGGGCCCCTGACAGTGACTACAGACCAAGTTACGTGGGCACTGTAGGCGCGTGTGTCCTTTGCGCCTGCACTTGGGGCACCTAGTCTCTTCTCGCGGGCCCTCTACCTGTTGAGAGTTTGCGTCTCCCCTCTGTCTGTTGCTAGTGGGGGGAGAGGAAGTGCCTCGTCCTGCAGCGGTGGTCTGTATCTTTCGGCGCTGAGTAGGCTGGAGACCGTTTACACTCTCTGTTCCGTGCCCAGGCGGCGCCTGTCTGGGTTGAGCTTGGCTGCCTGGAGACGTCAGGGATGGAACAGAGGGTATGGCGTCCGACGATGTAGTCGCAGATTGGGTAGCAGAAGTGAGAGACTGGTTATGGCTATCGGCTTCACCAAGTGGGGAGGTGGTGGCTCGGGGCTCGGGTAGCGGTACCTCACCCTCGACCTCTCCTTGTGTCCCCTGCCCGTTCCCTAGCGCGCTGGCCTGCTGACCTGGCCTGTGAGCTGAGGCAGGTGCTGAGGGTAGCGGAGGGTGGGTAGCGGTAGGGGGACGGTGGGGGGGAGGTGGAGTGTTGGGGCGGGAGGGGGAAGAAGTATCCCGCTCTCTCTCCTCCTCGGCCGCTGTTCGCTCCTCCTCCCTCCTATTTCCCAAATCTCTGTCAATGCTGGCAGGTCTGGCAGTACATGCAACAGACACTTGCCTCATTTCCCTTCTAAAGCTCACGTCACTTACCATTAAAGTGTCCACAATTTCTAGGCACTCCAGTATGACGTTTCTTTTCTCAGGAAGGTTTTGTATAATATTTTCAAACACACTGAGTTTTTCTTTGGACTCTACGTACTTATGCCTGTACTCACATGCGATTTGTTTCAACTGCTCCCGGCTGAGGGTGTCCAATACTGAGTCCTCCACGTTCTCGGGATCAGTATTTGTTGCAGAGGTCGCGGGGGTTTGTTCGATGTATGTGACGGGATGAAGAATTCCCGCCTCCGCTCGCAGCTGCCCAGTGTTGCCACAGTTGTATTCTGGTGCCCCGCTAAGGCAAGCCGTGTGACAGTGGTTGGGGCAGTGTTCCTCCATACACACCGTTGAAGTGTTATGCGTCGCCTTGTATCCACACACAGCACACCACACGGCGGGCCGGTATCCAGGGATTCCAGGTGGCCTGTCGACAAGCTTGTGTTGTGATACTACCTCAGGCATTGTAGTATCAAGAGGAGAGAGCAGCGTCTGGCAACACTGTTGTGGAGAGGCGCGGAGAGGTGTGGTCGGGTCGGGTCGACTGGCTCAAGGCAGTTCAAGGTCACTTAGGCCGCCCTGTTTCTACCTGCCTGAGCTCCTCACCGCACTGTACAAAACCTTTTCTTTTGTTGTCACTCGCACGTCTACTTTATCAAGTTAATTTTTCTCCAGGTAACAGAGAACAGTCTTGTACACTCACTGATGTGCTTTTGGGATCCCAAAGTCTTCTTGTTCCAGCACTATTGTCACTTAAACACGGAGCTCTCTCGAACACAACCTCTCTCTCTCTCTCTCTCTCTCTCTCTCTCTCTCTCTCTCTCTCTCTCTCTCTCTCTCTCTCTCTCTCTCTCTCTCTCTCTCTCTCTCTCTCTCTCTCTTCTCTCTCTCTCTCTCTCTCTCTCTCTCTCTCTCTCCATAGCTCATTACGGCAGAACGGAGGGTAGCGTTGTTTAGAGAGAGAGAGAGAGAGAGAGAGAGAGAGAGAGAGAGAGAGAGAGAGAGAGAGAGAGAGAGAGAGAGAGAGAGAGAGAGAGAGAGAGAGAGAGAGAGAGAGAGAGAGGGAGAATTAGAGGAATGAGGGAGAGAGGAGAAAGGGGAGGGAGGAGGAGGGGGAGGGAGCCAAGGTGTCAAACCAGATGGTAATATTATTAAAACTGGTGATTAGCAAAGTGTGTGTGTGTGTGTGTGTGTGTGTGTGTGTGTGTGTGTGTGTGTGTGTGTGTGTGTGTGTGTGTGTGTGTGTGTGTGTGTGTGTGTTTTTATTCCTTTCACTCCTTTTTCTGTTTTTGTTTTAATTTTACTTTCATTCTTGTATATGTATTTTTTCCGCTCATCTTGTTTTTTTTTGCCATTTCTTTCTAATATATATTGCAAACTTTCCTTAATTCCTTTCTTCTTTTCTTTCTCTCATCCTTCCTTATTACTTACCTTTTCTTCCTTACATCTTTCCTTAGCACTCTTTCTGTTTTTTTTTTCTCCTTTTCCTTCTTCCTTCCTCCCTTTCTTCATCCTTTCTAGCTACACTTTCTCCTTTTCCTTCTTTCTTTTATTTTATTTATCCCTCTCTTTACCTCTTTCCTTCCTGCTCTTATTCTTCCTTCTCTTCCATCCCTTCTTTTCCTTCCCTTCCTTCCCTTCCCTTCCTTCCAGTCTGTCCCTCTCTCCAATGTCTCTCTTACACCCTCTTTCACACTCCTCACAACCCTTCTCTCTCTCTCTCTCTCTCTCTCTCTCTCTCTCTCTCTCTCCACCAACCCTACCTTCGTTTTACACTCTCCAACTCTCTCCTCACTTCCTCCCTCCCTCCTTACCTCCCCCTTTTCCTCACCTCTCCTTATTCCTCCCTCCTCTCTCGTTCTCCTCCTTCCTTTCTCCTCCCTCTCTCGCTCTCCTCCTTCTCTCCCTTTCTCTATTTTGACTTCTAATGCGATAAAGAGAATTGTAGTGATTGTGCAGAGAGAGAGAGAGAGAGAGAGAGAGAGAGAGAGAGAGAGAGAGAATGATTGGAGGGATCAGAAGGAAGGAGAGGAGGAAAGGGAGGGATCCATAGAAGTGGAGAGAGGCACTGAAGGAAGAAAGGAAGGAGAGGAGAGGAGAGGGAAAGTGAGGTAGAAAGAAGGAAAAAGGGGAAATGGAAAGATAATTGGAATAGCTGAAAAGGAGAGAAGGAAAAGAATGAGAAGAAGGAAGGAGGAAAGAAAGAAAGGAGAGAGAGAGAGAGAGAGAGAGAGAGAGAGAGAGAGAGAGAGAGAGAGAGAGAGAGAGAGAGAGAGAGAGAGAGAGAGAGAGAGAGAGTGAGAAATGATTGATAGCTATAGATTTGCATAGAAAAATACATCAAAGTCTGTGGATTTGGTAACACATATATATTGATCGACACAGGTGGACACGGCGTGGGAAATACAGTTACAGGAATACAGGCAGAAAGATAGATAGATAGATAGATAGATAGATAGATAGATAGATAGAGATAGGTATATAGGAAGAGAGATAATTTAGCATCATTTCTTACCATTACGTCTGCTCCCCATCTCCATCAGTCACTCGTTCAGTCAGTCAGTTATTCAGTCAGTCAGTCAATCAATTAGTCAGTCAGTTCTGTTAGTAAAAGTCAGTCAGTCAGTCGGTCAGTCAGTGAGACGATAGATGATTTAGGTACACGTAAAACAGTAGACTTATTTGTATAGCAGAAAGGCAGAGAGACAAACATACATGCATGCATACAGCAGGGTTGGCAATGATTAAATCAAATTGATTTAATCAAATGATTAAATCATTGATTTTTTTACTAAAAAAATCATGATTTTTTTGATTTTTTTGATTTTTTTGATTTTTTTACTAAAAAGTATTCCATAAGTTAAATGATGTGCTCCAAGGATGGTAAAGTAAAACAACCTATTATTCATTTATTCCCTTCATGGTATATACCAGTAAATAAATAAATAAATTAAATAAAAAATAAATAAAATAAAATAAAATAACGAAAAAAAATTAAAGTAATCCTACATTAAGTTTATTCACTCAGAGGCTTTCTGTGATGACCCTAGTTATGGTTTTTGTAAATGAAAACGAGTTTTGCAGCTTTCTCTATCCCTAACCTATTTCTAAGCTTAGAATGAACAAGACCAAATGAAGAAAAAATCCCAGAACTTGAGGCTGTTGTTGTAAATAATTTCTTAACCAAATCAGAAAAATAATTTTTGTCTTCAACAATCTTGCCCAAAGAAAGCCACCATGCAAGTGGTCCAGCATTAAGTGAATGAGCAGAAAACATGTATGGCTGAAATGGAGGAAGTTCTGCCTTATATATCATTATAAGAGAGAGTGCTGAAGGGCAATTTTCATTGATCCAATTCATTCCCATGTTTTCCTCCTCCATAGTTAGTTTTTTTCCCTTGTAAGCTGGATGTAGTATATTTGCTAAATAGTGAACAGGGGTGAGACCGTGAGGGCTAGTTTCATTCGTTTCATGAAATGATCTTCAATGACAGCACTATCACCTGACCGAACTGATTCCTCTGCAAGCTTATTCTGTAAATCTTTCCACACCTCAGTAGCTTCTCCTATGTCACATCTGTCCCTCTGAACTTTATCAAGTGCTACGGCAATGAGCTTCAGAATTTTCAGCATATCTTCTGCAGATCTTTTTATGTATGTGTCCATCACCCTCCTTATAATAACTGGATCCAGTTGGTTTCTTTTTTCACCATCACACACAGATACTAATATTGGCCAGTTGTTTAGGTAACCTTCTAAGCAATCAGACAGTGTATTCCACCGTACGTCTTGAGGCACGATGAGGGTTGAACCTCCTGCGGCTTTGTATGCTGCTGAGGCTGTGTGGTTGTTCCGAAAGTATTTAACAATCTTCACAATATGTTCTTTAATGTTACCAATTTCTAAATCTTTTGCTAGCACTGACTGTGACTGACCAACTGGTGGAAAATACATGTACTGTACTGAGCTTAGGGAGTTCTCTTGCTCTAATGTTGCCAACTTGCCATATGTTTTTTACTAGGTAAAAATCACCCTCCTTTAGTCTTTACTAACTTGGGATTCAATGTATCATAATAATAACCAAGGTTAGCAACCAAACAGTAACAGAATAAAAGTAGATATTCTTCTGTGTGGTAATAATATAAAATGCTGTCATGAAAATAACTTCAGGCAACTCTCTGTCCTAAACCTGGTCCTGTACCAACTACAAACAAGTATTGAGCACGTATGTATCAGGATCCTTGACTGTGCTCACACTTACACGCCCTAAACTCAAACTTAAAGTAACCTATGGAGATTTTCAATCATATATATATATATATATATATATATATATATATATATATATATATATATATATATATATATATATATATATATATATATATATATATATATATATATATATATATATATATATATATATATATATATATATATATATATATATATATATATATATATATATTTTTTTTTTTTTTAATAAAAAAATCAAAAAAATAAAATAAATCAAATAAATCAAAAAAATCAATGATTTTTTTGATTTTTTTGATTTTTTTAAAAAAATCAAAAAAATCACCAACCCTGGCATACAGACAGACAGACAGACAGACAGACAGAAAGAGATAAAAAAAAAAATAGATGGACGGAAAGACTTATAGACGGAATTCACACAGACACACACACACACACACACACACACACACACACACACACACACACACACACACACACACACACACGACAGATAAACAAGGACACCAACCTGTTTAGTATTCAATTAGCTCTCTTCATAAGCAGGACGAGGAGGAGGAGGAAGAGGAGGAGGAGGAGGAGGAGAAGAGGAGGAGGAGGATGTTGGTGGTGAGAACGGAATGTCAGGAGTTAAAAATCAGGAGAAGGAGGAGGAGGAGGAGGACGGGGGGAGAGGAGGAGGAGAAGGAGGAGGAAACATGGAAACATGGAAACATGGAAACGCAGGCAACAGAAAGCCTATTGGCTCATTACGAGGTTGCCCGCTTTGGTGATTTAATCTGCTCGACAGCCTGGGGCCTGGGGAGCAGATGAAAGCACCTCGACATTGAGGAGCAGATGAAAGCATCTCGATATTTAGGAGCAGATGAAAGCAACTCAATATTCAGTTTACTCCCGACGCAGCGAAATGACGGTCGATTCTATATTTGAAGGAGTTGATAGTATTCGCATTTACTACTTCTGAAGGAAGATTGTTCCAGTGACGGATGACTCGGTTTGAAAAGAAACTCCTTCCGATGTCTGTGTTACATCGACTAGACTGAATGGGTAAACCGTTATTTCTAGTTCTTAGGTTGGTTTGCAATTCAAAGAAATTGGAGTAATCGACGTTATTGAATTTTTTCGGATACTTGAAGACTTGAATCATATCTCCTCGTAGGCGTCTTTTCTTTAATGTAAAGAGATTGAGTCGCTTGAGTTGTTCCTCGTACGGTTGAGCCCTTAAGGTTGGTATCATTTTCGTGGCGCGTCGCTGAATCCTTTCCAGTAAATCAATGTCCTTTCTGTAATTAGGAGACCAGAACTGTACTGCATACTCGAGGTGCGGTCTTACCATGGAATTATACAAGGATAGCATCACGTCTGGCGTTTTACACTCGAAGTTCCTCGCTATGAACCCGAGCATAGTGTTGGCTTTGTTGTATGCTTTTTTACAGTGATTCGCGTGTTTCAGGTCACTGCTGATAGTGACTCCAAGATCCCTTTCCTCCTGCATCGCTTGCAGAGGTCTCCCATTCATGATGTATGTGTGGTTACTATTTCTGGACCCAATGTGCATGACTTTGCATTTGTCAACATTAAAGGACATTAATTTTGCCATTTTTCCGACCATTCGATAATGTGATTGAGGTCTTTCTGAATGATTTCGCAGTCGGTCTTTGTGAGGGCCTTTCCCGAGACGACTGATTGTATTCGATTTTTTTAGTCTGAACGTTTTCGACAGTTTAACATGTTTAAGAATGAATATTTTCGACAATGATTTGGCAACGTAGACTGATTATTTTCGATGGTTCTGCAATATATTTTTCAATCATGATTATTTTCGACACATTAAAAACATTGGTTGGAATGTTTTCGAAACTAAATAAACTTCACTATGAATGTTTCCGACACTAAAAAAATATTGAACTGAATGTTTTCGACATAAATAAATTTTTGAACTGAATGTTTTCGACACTAAGAAATGGTAAATTCTGAATGTTTTCGACACTGGAAAAAATGAACTGTCACATCACGTCACGTTTAGACTTAAACAAAAGACTAGAAAAACTAGAAAAAAGCTATCACACGTCACACTTAAAAAGACTAGAAAAAAATCCTGTGCTTCATGGTAAACTCTGCTCTACAGATTGAGCAAGTGGATCCAATCCTTTCTACACAGTAGTCACAGTAGTAGCTATGACCGCAAGGAATCAGAATGAATCTGACATCTTTCACCTGGAAACACACCTTGCAATTCATCGGATTGTCTGCTACTTCCTCTTCCTCTTCCTCTTCTTCCTGAGGTTCAATGTCAATGTTTTCTTCATCAAGTTCGAGATCAAAATCCACATGTCTCTTCTTGAAACTAGTCACAGTATGTGACATGGCACTCAGGAATTGCATTGGTGTGTAGGTCTCATCTCCAAGCTTTCCAAAGTAGAGACGTCTTTTTTCCATGTTTCTTTTTGACACAATTTTCCTTGGCCTGTTAAGTGTTGTCAGGCCATTGTTCGTGAGTGATATCTAATTCTGCCCTCTTGCTGGTCTTATTCATCTGCACACAAAAGTGCCAGAAAGATGGGTGATTCACCTTGCATTCACGATTTAATCTTGAGTGTAATGACTCGCAATCGTTGTTTGTGGAGCGATCAAGGCCAAAAACTGTGAGGTTTGAAGGGCCAACCTGTAGCAGCCAAAAATTCTGCCAGTATTTCAGAAGCTGTTTCACCATAGTCTTCTCCTCTGCAGCCTCAACAAGGCCAAGTGCTTGTTGCTTGAGTTGCTGGAATGCAGGCTCAATCTGATCCTCTGGAAGGAAAGGAATCGACATGAGCATCCGTCCCCAGCGCTTGAAGTCCTTGTTGGATGCATAGACATTTGTCAGTCCC